>NC_034413.1:51868076-51869249 GCF_002078875.1 Numida meleagris
TCTCCCTCCGCAGCCCTCCGCCCGGCTCTCCCCTCCGCACCCCGCAGCCCGACCCGCGCTCAACGCCCGCCGGTGCCGCGGAGCGCCGCGCCCGGAGCCCGGAGAGCCGCCGCCGCCGCCGCCCCGGGGCCAGGTGAGTGCGCGCCGCGCGGAGCGGGGACAACGCGGCGGAGGGGTCGGGGCCGAGCGGGGCTCCGCCGCGGGTTCGGGGCCACGCTCCCTCCGTGCTGGGGGGTTGCGGCTCCGCGGAGCGCCCGGGCGATGCCGGGGGGGCGCGGCGGGCACCGAGCTCTTCCCCCCTGGAAGTTGCGGGGAGAGAGCGGGGCCGCTTTCCCCCCTCTTTGGCGGAGGGGTGCGGGGGCTCGGACTCTCCGACTATTTGCCGTTTCGGGGCCGCTCTGCGCTTTGCCATCAGACTGACACCGCGGCCACTCGAGGGGCTTCGCGGGGACGCTCCAAAGGGATTTTTTTGATTTATTTTTTTTTTTCTTTTCGGGTGGAAGATCTGAAAGAGGTATCCGTTGTTTGGCAGTGCCGCTCAGTCCGTCTTCATTACTTCAACATTGTGCATTTGCTAATTTGGAAGCCCCTTCCCATTGACAGCGCTGCTCCATACACCTGCAAGCAATTTGCAGCGCCGAATTGCGGGATGGCAGCTCGCACCTACCGCTTTTTTTTTTTTTTCCTTCGCTTTTCTCAATGCGCAGCAAATTTGGCTTTCAGTGCGTTATCTCTTTTGTTAATGCAAAAAGATTCCCTGGGCGAAAAAATTGCTCATAATTACCAGAGAGATGGGGAAACTGCATTAGAATAAATAAACCTGAAATTACTGTAATTATGTTGTGTTTGATGGGCTCGGCTTGTAATCAAGAAGAGAATACAGTGAAATGATGCTGACCCTCTTGGGTTTGCAGCTGTACGCGCACTTTGGGGTCTTTTTTCGCAGAAAAGAGTCATTTTGATCATCATTAAGCTGTGTGTAACCTATTTCCGAAGTGTTTGAAAATGAGGGGCGCTTTTTTTTTTTTTTTTTTTTTTTTTTTTCTTCCCCCGACGAGGGAAAAAATAGATCTCCAAGTTGCGCTTCGCCACTCGCAGCCCCATCCGCGGGGCTGTGCGCGCGGGGCGACGGCTGTTAAAGGAACAATGTTGGAAACCGGGGCTTAATCATTG
>NC_034413.1:51871458-51875418 GCF_002078875.1 Numida meleagris
CGCGCGGCTTCGGCATGAGCAGCCCGGCCGGGCCGGGCCGGGCCCGGGGCCGCGAGGCGCAGAGGGGCCGTACCTGAGTCTGGGTGAGTCCCAGAGAGGCCGCGAGCTCGGCTCTCTCGGGCAGGGCCAGGTACTGGGTTTGCTGGAACCTCCTGTTCAGAGCCTGCAGCTGCAAACTGGAATAAATAGTCCTGGGTTTGCGGATTTTTTTCCCTTTCCCATTAAAGCGAACTTCCCCTCCTTCTACCACAGTGCTTTTCTCCGATTCGGCCCCTACAACCACAAACGGTGCACAGTAAATAACAGTGATAGCAGCGAGAGAACAGCAGTAACAGCGACAGCGACGATAACAGCGCAGCGCTCACGGCGATGGGGCGGCGGAGCGCGGCAGCGCCAACAAAGGCTCCGCGCGGCGGTGGCAGCCCCGGCTCCATCCCAGCAAAGTTTGCTATTTTTACCGGCTGCAGTCGAGGTTTAATTACCCTTAATTGCGTACATTGTTTATAGCGCTACGCAATAAATAATGACGGGGACCGCTCCGCGCGCAGCTGGGCTGGGTCCGCTCCCGCTCGGCGCCCGCTCCCCGCGGCCCCGGCCCCGCCCGGCTCACACACAGCGCTCCGCGATGCCGCCTCGCTCCCCCCCCGGCGGATCTGCTTCGCTCCGCGCCCCCCGCCCCCGGCACCTACCTGTCTCCTCCAGCCGGGGCTGGGCCAGGCCGGAGCTGTTGGGGTAGGGCTGCACTGAACTGATGTAGGGGTTGCCGGAGTGGCTGCTCACCGAGTTCACATAGGGGTAGCCCAGCGGTCGGGAGAAGGACGAAGCTGTGCTGTACGCGCTGTCGGGCTGCGAGTGGCCCGCGGAGTGTAAACAGTGCATGGAATAGTGTCCGTGGGACATGGGAGAAGGAGACATTTGCTGGCCGGGCGGCCCGAACTCCATAAAGACGGCCTTCCCCGAGACGGGGCTGTTTAGACTCTCAGGCATGGTGGTCATGGTCATTTCTCGCCGCTGGGTCTGTGTGTGTGCTCTCTCTTCAGCGTGCCTTTTGGGGGTCTGTTGTGTTTCTCAGGACGGGAAAGAACCCAATTTAAGCGGAACAGGGTTTTCACTTTCCATTCATAAGAAAATGGAGTTTGTCTCTTTGAAAAGTCTGAGCGTGATGCCGCTCATCTACACAAACTCGCCTAAAAGCTTTGACTCAGCCGAGGCGATGAATATTCATGAGCCGGCGGAGCTGATTGGTTCCCCGTCTTGCATAATCGCTTTGGATTGGTCCGAGCCGCTCGGGGTTCGCCCGGACCCCGGTGAGCGCGGAGAGCCGCGCTGGCAGCGCCGCGCCTCCCGGCCGCACGCCCCGACGGCACCGCTCGACGGCCGGGAGCTGCCGCGGCCGGGTCCGGGTCCGGGTCCGGGTCCGAGATCGGGACCGGAAGGCATCGCCCCCGGCGCGGAGCGGAGCGCGGGGACGGTCCCGAGGCGCTCTGGAGCCGCTCCGGCTGCGGTCAGAGCCGCGCAAGCTGCACGGTGCCCGCTCCCCGCCGAGGTCCCGCCCGCCCCGGGCCGCGCCCGCCCGGGCACCGCTCCTAACGCGAGGGGGGTGGGGAGACAGGAACCCAGAGCGGGGGAACGCCGCTCGCCCCGCTCGGCCCGAAGCGTGATTGAGCTGAGCACGCAAACTTCCGCGTGCGTGAGCAGGGAGCGAGGTGGGACTTCGGAGATCCTCCCCAGAAAGCCCGCGATGAATCCCAAATTACTTTGTTGGATAATTAGAAAGTGTCGGTAATTATTTCTTTCATAATTCAGCGGTGTGACTGTAACAGGAAAATGATCCCGCGAAAGTTCACACGTGCAGATGTATTCGTTACCGACTCATTTGATTAAATGCTAGTCTCAAGTGCTCGGCTCCCAGCTGAAGGCGGCCCCATTAGCATAACACTGATGTTTAATTTTCATACGCATAATTAGCCGTATATTGAACGCTAATAGCAACACACGGCCTCCCAGCACTGAGCACCGGGCTGCGAGCCGGCCCGGCTGAACCTCCGTGCGCACCGGGGCCGTCGGGGCGCGCAGTGAGCGGGGCCCGGGTCTCCGCGGTCAGACACAGCCGGTCAGAGGGAAGCCCCGAGGAACGCTCCGTTCCCAACGCACACGATCGTGCGGAGGGCCGCGGTGCCCAGCGGCGGGGCTGGGGCCGGGGCCGGGCGGGAGCGGGCCCCCCAGCACAGCGCCGGCTCCGCTGGTGCTGCCTTCCCAGAGCTGACACGAGCGTGCCTCAAGCTCTGCTCCGTTTTGTTTTGTTTTTTGCTTTTTTTTTTCATTAGTCGCTCTGCCGGTTTTAATTGCCCATTTCCTAACGCCTCTTTTACTTCCTCCCCCCTCCTTTTGTTTTGTTTTGTTTTGTTTTGTTTTGTTTTGTTTTGCACGCGGTGCGTACAGTTCATTCCCACCACCTCGCTGCGGACCGGTGTCGAGGGGCAGCAGCGCGCCCCACGGGGACCCCCCCGGCCATGTAAGTGACCGCCCGGGCCGGGGCCGCGGCTCCGCACCGCGGGGGAGGCGGGGGTGGGAACGGACTGGGACGGGACCGACGTGACGGACGGGACGACGCAGCGGCGGCCCCGGAGGAGGCGGGCACGGCGGCCCTCGCCTTCCCGGGCAGAGAGCACGCAGTGAAATCTCGGTGCGATTGTGAAACGTGTTGGATGCATCGTTTATTTTTACAGGTTTTAAGGTCTTCCAAACTAATCTAAGAGGCGATCGAGCTGAAAGGATGCCCCGTGGTATTGGGAACGGGCTGGGGGCTGGTCCTGCTTCTTGCAAAGATGCTGTTAGGAACGATTAGAGCTGACAGCTCGCTGTAGTCTAGTGAAAACAAACGGCTCAGGGAGCGGGAACCAGCGGCCGCCCCGCCCGGCCTGCCCCAGCAGCGGCCCAGCAGTCCCGCCCGGGACACCCCCGCCGCAGGGCCGCACCGTCGGGCCAGTTCCGAGGGGCTCGGCGCAGACCAAACCCTCCCCCCGGGACGAACCCGTCCGTCGCTGCCGAGCGCTACCGGCGCGGAGTGCCCCGTTACGCACCGTGCGCTGCGTGGAGCTGCGGTTATCCATCTCCAGAACAGCGCGCTCCGCGTCTCGTTTTCTATTCTTTCTTGTGCGGCGTAGAGAGAAATGGGCCGGGGCAGGAAGGGGAGAGCTGCTGGAGAACTGCGGGGAAAAGGCCGCAGCCTGTGCCCCCCCGCCACGCCCGCAAACTTTTCTTTCCGTCCCGGCAGAAGTTCCAGCCCCGTTCAGGGGCGCTAAGGGCAGAGCGGCCGCACTTTCCCTGCGAGGGGATCCCCGCGCTGCGCCGCCGCGTGTCCCGCACGGGACTCGGCCCCTCTTCCCCAGAGCCGGACCCTTCCCCGCGCAGGCTGAGGCTGAGCCGCTGCTGCCGCAAACCAAGAAGCTTTTATTCAACACTCACCGGGTACGGCGCAGAGCGCTGCGCCCGGAGCGAGCCCCCGGGCCGCGTCCTGTGTCCCCCTGAGGCGGCACCCAGTGCCCCCAGAACCACCCGGAGATCAGCGCTGTCCCTCCGGGGCCGGGAACGCCCAAAACACACCGAGCCCTCCGCTTCCCGCTGCGTCCTTAGGCTTCTCCCGGCACCTTAGAGAGGATCTCTGCTCCCTCCGAGGTAATGACGACGGTGTGCTCGAACTGCGCTGATCTGCAACGCACAGCTAGCCGTTAGCGGGGGGCAGCGCGGCCCCAGCGCGCCCGTAGGACTCACCCGCGGGTTCCGGCGGCCAGCGCGCAGCTCCGCCGGTCGGGAAACAACAAAATCGGGCACCTTTTATTGTCTACCGAAATTGCGGTCCATTTGTCCTTCAGAATCTTAAATTCGGGGGAGCCCTCCATTATTATTGGCTCTGGAACGAGAAAAAAACGCCCGAAGTGAGCGGCGCTGCTGTGGGCG
>NC_034413.1:52239182-52248175 GCF_002078875.1 Numida meleagris
CCTTCCCTTCCCTTCCCTTCCCTTCCCTTCCCTTCCCTTCTTCCTTCCTTTTTCTTTCTTTTTATTCCTTTCTTTTTTCCTTCCTGTTTTGACTTGATTGTCACGAGAAATAATGCTTACGGAGAACTTCTAAAGTAATTACTATAGTATGAACACCAGTGTAGAAAATCCTACTCAGTTAAAAGCAAATACAAGTTAGTTTCCAGTTCCGTCAAAAAGCTATGCTTTTTGACACCGGGGGTCAGGATCATCCTTGTTCATCATCCTGGAAGATATTTAGGAGGCTTCTGGAGGTGGTCCTTGGCAACATGCTTTAGATGGCTTTGTTTGAGCAAAGGGCTTGTACAGGATGAGCAATTCATTCACAGAGGAAGCACAGTCCCCACCATTCCCATACCACTCTGTGTAGCTGTATCACAGCAGCAAAGATTGGCAGGTTAAAGGTGTTGGATGTTCAGCCATGAAAAATGAGTCTGATGTTGTAGCGGGAAACCCAGGTGCAGGCTGACAAAAGGGATGCAGAGCATCTCCTATGGTCACCCTGGTCTTATTCTGGGCTTATTCTCTTCTATTTCTCCTACCATGGCCATGCATCTTATAGAAGCATAACAGTGTACTGGGTTAAAACCATTAAATTTGGCCCTAGTCTTCCTTTGTGTATTTTCACTAAAATTTGATAGGTTCTATATGTGGTTGTGTTGTTTTTGTTTTTAATTTAAGATAGGTTCTATATTACCTCCTTATTTATCACATTAGGTCTTAATTTGCTAGAGAGCTACCAACAGATTAAGACCAAACTGCATAAATTATTAATGTTGTCATTTCCTGGTGGGTTTTTTTTAATCAATCCCACTAAATTCCAGCAATTACAGTCAACTGCAAAACAATCAGAGCCGTTACTGAACCAGCTAAAAGCAATTCAACAGCTGTATCTTCTACAGCATTACTGAGTCCAGAGACCTACAAATTATACAGACCTCATAATACTAGCTACAATTACAATGTGGCTTATGGAGCATGGATAAGTATGAATTACATGATAAATATATTCAGTTTACAAGGTAGTTAAAAAGTTATTTGTAGTGTAGTGTATTACTAAAGCGAAACCAAATGACTGCTAAAATCTTTCTAACATTTATGTATTGTTATATATGTGTATTTTAGATTATTTTGTATTGTTTTCTTTGCTCTTTATAGAGTATCTGATCCAGATACTAGGTAAAAGTCAGATGCAGAGACATTTATGTACATACAAACACAGGCCTCCAGGAGAATATTTGGTGTAACTTGCTATATAATGGATTTTCAAACAGTAAATTAAAAGCAAAAATATATGTAAGAGTATAAGCATGGCTTATTCTTGGTGGAAAAGTACATACCAGGTCGCATCTTCCCTTCACAACTAGGCATAAAAACCTGGTTTTATAATCTAATAGGGAAATGGGCTACCATTTTTCTGAATCTTTGGTTCTGCTTATTGTAACTGCTGAGCAGCTGCTCAGATCATTGAATTTGCATTTTAGAGAGCACATCAGATGCAAAGCAAGTAGAGATTGGCTAATAATCTGTTTACTCACAGTACTTGTTTCTACAAGCCATTACAACAATTTTTCATACAGTGTATTTTCTACTGGTTTACTCTGCCTTTTGCCATTTCAAACGAATTCATTAATGAAACTTACGTTATTTAGCCTAGGAAACCAATACATAATTTGATATATATTCACACTATCAGAAAATGAACATGATTTAAGATACTAAAACATAAATTAACAACATGGGTAGAGGAAAGCTTTACGTCTCTAAACAATTCCTCTGTGCCTCTTTTGCTGAGTGATGTAGATTGCAAAAATTTAAAAAGTGTTTCTAGAACCAATGGATACAATGCAAAACATTACTGCTAGAAAAATCCTGTCCATTTAAAATTATGTAAACAATTAGCAACAAGTAATTACTCATGTACATTTCAGTGTATTCCTACAAAACAACACACTTTAGTCTGTTATTTATTTCAAATTGTATGCAATGAATGTCACTTACGAAGTGCAGATTCTGTTATCAAATTATTTCTATGGGTTCTTCTAATGTTTCCATATACCCTAATGTGGGGACGTGGGCTCAAGCGGGGCCATTTGTCTTTTGAAGCTCTTTTAATTAATTACTTTTATTAAAAGACAAGTGGGGAAGAGGATTCCTATTTTAAGTTCAAGTTACCTGTATTTTGTTGAGTGTCCAGCCAGGTCTCAAGGGCATAACAGTGAACCCAGTTTCTTCTTTCAATCACTTTGTCAGCTTACTGGAAATAGCTCTGGATGGAATTCTCCAAATTCCTCAGAGACCTTTCATTCCACCTCTGGATTGCTTCCAGTACACCATTAATTGTACAGTTATAGCAGCATTATATACAGAAAATCTGCATGAGTTCTGAAGTTGTTCAGCAATAGCAAATTATGATTATTTACACTGAAATCACAGAGTTTCTGGGAATAAATTTAAAAAATATATCCTAATATTAGACTTTTGGGAAAGGAAAATTGTAGCAATTATTGGCCTGGTAGCTCTTTTAAAAGTGATATTTATACACTCAAAAGGAAGAATTTTTCTTGGGCTGTCTTTCAACTGCAACAGTAGCTCTAATGCTGCATTTGGAATCTGTGTGTACTCTGGCAGGAAAGGAGAGGGAACTATCTGAGTGCAATTACAATCCTCCCTGCGAGGAAGCCAGGTCGCAAGGCAGCAATTCGACTTCTTGCCAATTCTTGCAAAAAGGAAAGGCTGAAGTCCTTCGGACTTCATGGCAGAGCTGGTAATCAATTTGCACGTACAGAATAGTTACATTTTTCTAGAGCTGAGTAATAACAAACAAAAACAAACAACAACAAAAGATAAAAGAAGAAACCCGACAAAAACACACTGAAATGGTGTATTTAGAGCAGGGAAGATAAACCTGACTCTTTTTTAGTAAAGAAAAAAAAAGGTCCTCTTGAAAAATATGTACAATAATTGAAGACGATGCAAAATAATATAAAGAAATACAGTATCTCTGAAACATAACAAGGTACTAGCAATTTACTTATAAAAAGTGCAACAAACTTAGATAAACACGCCAAAATATTCCAGCAGCACACACACCAGCAAATGAAAACAATTAATTATTAAAAGTTGTTGCTACAATGAATTAGTAAAAGTCATTTTTTTCCACAAATAGGAAATCCTGCTGTAACCCAAGCAGCTCTGGTACTTCAGTTCAGCCCTGTTAAACCCAGCGTGCGGAGCTCTCACCTCATTGCCCATTGAAGCTGTATTCCTTGGGATAATCAAGAATGGTGCTACCCCATTTAGAGACTGCCAGTGCTGCATGTGAAGCAGAAAGGTGCATTAGCTGAAGTAGACACAGTCAGTAAGGACCTTTTCTTCAAAGAATTCTCATGGCCAGACACTGCAACGGGGTACCATGAAAAACTCAAGGCAGTGGAAAGAAAGAGTTCATTTTATACAATCTAGTGGTTAACTTGGCCCTCTGCCCATAGATGTCTTTTCTACCCTGCGGGCGGCCTTCTCAAAAGTAAAGGAAGAAGCTTAATTGAGATTAATGGCCTTTTCTACCGGAGTCCAGGGAAAGTCCTAATTAATAAAGCAAGATATTGAACAGTGATTATAATTTATAATATGTGAAAACTTTAGAATACTTAATAAGAACTGACCAACACAACCCTGATTGAGAAGTATTTTCTGCCTATCTCACTTTAATATAACTTCGACCTGTCCAGTTCAAAGATAACATTCCAGTGTTTCGTGTTTTAAAGGCCAATATGCTTCTTTTATATGCCAGCATTATCCAGACACTTGCTGCAATCACACTTCACATACATAGGACTTGAAATCAGCTTACGTTGTGGTCACAGATAAAATTTCGTAGATCTAAGTAATTGCACTTTTACATTCATTGATTTTGCTTGTAATGTCAATTTCTAGGCATTCTTGAAACATTAATTTTTCTCTACTAACTATCACTTGTAATGATGTTATACATTTTCTCTCACACTGCTGTGGGACTACTCTTTCCATACAGAAAAAGGCCAAAAATTTTCACACAGTAACTCCTGCCTCAAACCAATTGCTCACAGATGAACTAGAATGCTATCCTATTAAAAAGCATATTATTTAAGAAATTCACAACAGGGATTTAATTATTCATATCAAAGAACAACTCATACACACTTTCAAAGGTAAAGGAAAATAATTTACTCCTTCTTTTGTGATACACTTGTTTAATGTTGTATGTTAAGAATCTTTGCAGATGTCCTGGAAAATGGTCAGCATCATGAAATGCTTTAGCTTTTGATACACAGTGAGTGTGCACAGGCACATATCCTTGTATTTTATGTAAAGGAATATAAATGCACTCACAAATACACGTATAAAAGTACGCTTATTCAGCCTGAAAGAAGTATATTCAAATGCTGAACAGGTTACCAAATAAATAGCAGAAATGAATCAAGGTACGTATTATCTTACCTTCTAACTTCTCTGTCATCATTACTAAACAATGCTCCACTTTTCCTCAGTAGATAAATCTGTTTAAACAGAGAACCAATACGTTTATCATTCTTCACCAAGTCTACTTAAAAATTTCTGCAGCCATCACTTTAAACTTTGCCTTCCATTGATGCTTCATCTTTTCACGTCCTCTTCGCCAGCTTAGTTCCAGTTCTTGAGGAAGTACTCCAGATTCATGTGCCACCACCCTAGGCATACCTGTCACAATTTGCAAACGATAAAACACAAAAGAAGTAATTCAGGCAGATGTAATTCTGTTGACGTCAGTGAACTATACCTGACTACAGAGTCTCGTTGTTGCCCTAACATGCCATTGATTAAACAGTCTTTGCATAAGCTGAATATTCCTTAACACTCACACACGATAAAATCATTTTCTGTTATTTTATTTTAGTGCATTACATTATGCTATTTACATGCTACACTAAGGGGCTGCACTTCTTAACACATTTCTTTGCAGCGCTTATTTATCTCATGCCTTTTTTTGCTGCATGAAATTATTTAAGTTGGAAAAAAAACAGTTCTTAATAAACCTCATTCTACCTGAAGGATGCTACCCTAAAATAATCAAAATCAAGTCTGTGGTACATGTTATTAAATATCAATTACTTTTTCTATGGATAATGCACAAGGCAGCAGTTAATCACAATTTGTCTATATAATAAAAAAATACACTTCTATGATTTCAAAATGTATTCTTATTTTTCTGGTGTATTTGGTATGTAAAGAATTAAAAATATTTTGACTCCCATAATAGAATAACAAGTTACCCCAAAATATGGCTGAGAAACCTTTTTTAAAAAAATTCCCTTCTTTGTATTATACATGATAAACACACCATGTATGTGTCATTAATATAGAGATAGATATACATACAGAATGTACTATAACTTTTGCCACTAAAGCTTTAATCTGTACTACAGTTTAACAGGAAAAGACTTAGATTTTACAACCCTTATGCTTCATTCAAGTCTAATTAGGAAAAATACTCACATATTTCTCTGAGGTTACACATTCTTTAAGACTTTAATTTCAGTTATTTTATGCTCAATTTCTCGTTTATTTTTAAATATCTTTGACTTTTTATAAAATACTCTGTATTTGTCTGATATCAATTGCGTTATGCACAGCCCGTTCCTCTCCTTTTTTGAGAGAGAATATATGAATTTCATTATTTTTTTCTGTCTCAGGCTTAGGGACTCATTCTGTTGTATTAAGAAATGGCCTTTCAGACCCGGAATGGGAAAGATTAATTCGTAGAGTCAGCAACAATTCTTCTCTGGGCTTCTGTCACCACACAGTTGAACTTCCCTTGCACACCCTTCCAAAATTATTCTTGCACAACAAATTAATTTTACTCACAAAACTAACGGGCCAATCTCATCTGCATTTCAAGGAAACATTTCGAATATAAAAGACAGTATGTTATAATGCTTAATACAAAAGTGGCTGAAACTTCATCAGAAGAAGTCAGTTCTAATTGCAGCACTGACTGAGATAAGAATGTTCAGAAAAATTCTGCCCTGCAAACATTGAATGCTTTTACAGTCAAGCACGCAGGATCCCATAGGAACAATTACACAATGTACTGCTGTACCCCAGTGGTGACAGCTCTTGCAATTTCTGTATCACTTCATGCCAGAAAAGCAGAAACATACAGAAATATAACCCAACTCAGTCAGTCACAGGACCACAGAATATCCCAAGTTGTAAGGGATCCACAAGGCTCATTAAGACCACACAGGACCATGCAAAGAACAAACCTATATGTCTGAGAACGGTGCCCAAATGCTCCTTGAACTCTGGCAGCAGCTCGGGGCTGTGGCCACTACCCTGGGCAGCCTGTTCCACGCTCATCACCCTCTAATGAAGAACCTTTTCCTAACACCCGCCTGACTCTGACCTGACACAGCTCCACGCCATTCCCTCACGCCCTGTCACTGTCACCAGAGAGCAGAGAGCAGAGAGCAGCACCTCCCCTCTGCACCCCTATGAAGAGCTGTAGGCTGCCATGAGGCCTCCCCTCAGCCTCCTCTGCTCCAGGCTTGACAAACCCAAACACCTCAGCACCTCCTCACGCATCCTGCCTTCTAGACCCTTCCCCATCTGTGAAGTCCTCCTTGGGATGCTAATACTTTTGTGTCCTTCTAACGCTGAAGCACCCCAACCTGCACTCACAGCTTGAGGCGAGGCCGCACCAGGCAGAGCAGAGTGGGACAGCCCCTTCCCTCACCCGGTGCCAGTGCTGGCCCTGACGCAGCCCCGGGTACGGTGGGCCCTCTGGCTGCCAGGGCACACTGCTGACTTGTCACCAATCAGAACCCCCAGATCCCTTCCCTCAGGCCTGCTGTCCACCCCCTTGTTCCCCAGCCTGCACACAGAGCCAGAGCTGCCCCTTCCCACGTGCAGAATCCAGCACTTGTTATTCTTCATGCACATGGTGACCAGCCTCTGATCTGCCAGGACCTTGGTGCAAGGCCTCTCTACCCTTGAGGGAGTCAGCACTCTGCCCAGTTTAGCATCATCCACAAATTCACTTAATATAACTTCAAGATCTTTATTTGAGTCATCGACAAAAACACTGAAGACACCTGGTCCGAACACGGGGCCCTGACGAATCCCACTGGCGGCAACTAGGGCAGCTCTCAGGCCATAGCCTCTCCTTGCCCAACACAGCCATGTTCTGGCGGACATCTTGGGGCATTCTGAGGGTCACACCTGAGAACGGCTTTCTGATGTCACCAGCCACCTCCCTGACGACGGGTATAAATACGGGGACCCCGTCAACAGAACACCAGTCGCTGACCGACCTGCGCCTTGGCAGCATCTGGCTGAGACAAGGAGCAATTTAGATTGAGCCTTCCCACCTGCTTGAGCCTTCCTACCCAGTGTTCCCAGCCCCTGTGGAGGAGGATGGATCCTCCTCCAGCAAAAAGGCTTCGGCTCATGGGGAGCAGCAGCCAACCCGAGCCGATGGATGTCGATCCACCTGCAGATGACACCGTTGAGCCCATGGAGGTGGACCCGCCTCCAGAGGATGAGCCCATGGAGGTGGACCCGCCTCCAGAGGATGAGCCCATGGAGGTGGACCCGCCTCCAGAGGATGAGCCCATGGAGGTGGACCCACCTCGCTCAAGGCGGAGCAGGCACCACAACATCGGGCCTGCCTGGAGGCGGTGCTACCTCCGTCGGCGCGCAAGGGGCTCTCGATTTCCATCTTGGCGTTGAAATGTCACCATCCGCCAGAGAGCCCCTGCGCCAGCTGCTGCTCCCCATCACCCTTCCTTCCCCGTCCTCCCTCCTCATCCTTCCCCAAGTCCTCTCACCTCTTCTTTCCCGAGCTCTGAGGAAAAGGGAAAGGCTGAGATTGGACTCTCTGAGCTGCTGCACCACAGCAAGAAACCAGTGGACAGCTGTGAGCTTCCTGCAGCCTCCAAGTGAGCCCTGAGGAAGAGGGCAGGACTGGGACTGGCATCCTCTGAGCTGCTGTGCTGGGACAAAAGGAGGAGTCCAGCGAATGGCTCCAAGCTCCCTGCAGCCTCCAGGTGAGCCCTGAGAAAGAGGGCAGGATTGGGACTGGCGTCCTCTGAGCTGTGCCAGGACAAGAGGAAAAGTTCATCAGACAGCCCTGAGCTCCCTGCAGCCTTCAGGTGACCCCTGAGAAAGGGGGCAGGACTGGGATTGGCGTCCTCTAGGCTGCTGCACTGCACAGCGACAACAGGAGGAGTCCAGCAGACAACCCCAAGCTCCCTGCGGCCTCCAACCAAGTAAGCCCTGAGGATGAGGGCAGGACTGGGACTGGTGCCCTCTGAACTGTGCTAGGACAAGAGGAAGAGTCCAGTCGATGTCCCTGAGTGCCCTGAGGCCTTCCAGGCAGTGTAAGAGAAGCTCCAGACACAGTTGTTCCTTTAAAGAAGCAGAGAACTTCTGTTTTGACAGGAAGAAGGGCTGGTGGTCAGCACAAAGTCTCTTTCCAGTTGCTCCTTTAGGACTTTTTTACAAGGTTGGACCATAAACCATTTAAAAGGACAATACAAAATCATAGTTGTAATAAAAAAAAGCAAAACCAGTAAGTGCGTCTCCGTTTTTGGTACATTAGTGGGCACTGGGACTCCTATGACCTCTCCTCCCTCCCCAGCACCGAACAACTTTGCCCTCTGGGGTGAAGGCTCGGCCCAGAAGTCAGGGGCACGTGGCAGCCCAGGGCAGGCTGCAGTCTTGGCCTTTGCTCAGCACTGGGCACAGAAGGCCAAGGAGGGGCTGTAGGGCAGCAGAAGTGCCCCCTCCTCTCACTGCAGGGCACCAGTGAGGGACAGGAGAGCTGCATCCAAACACTCCTTGAGCTCTGGCAGCAGCTCGGGGCTGTGGCCACTACCCTGGGCAGCCTGTTCCATGCTCATCGCCCTCTAATGAAGAACCTTTTCCTAACACCC